>NC_090237.1:7627500-7655000 GCF_024489055.1 Chanodichthys erythropterus | reverse complement strand
CTCACGCAAGTCCTCTAAAGGAACCTGGTGATCCTGAACAAATTCAGCCAGCTGTCTGTTCCATCTGCAGTGTGCCTCCAGTTCTGAAGGTCTCTCGAGGGCCGAGAAGACAGCAGCCCCAAATAAGGTGTAGAAGAAGATCACAAACCATAACAGAGATATTCGGACAAAGTCTAAGTTGATATGAGACCAAATGCAGCCACAGCCTTTCCCACTCCTACCAGAATGATCTGACTGAACCATTGATATCGAGAAATAAAATGTAAAATAATTACAAAACCAGCAGGTCTTCAAATGCATTATACCTCCAGAGAACAATCCAAACCTCAAATACCTCTATCAGAATATATTTAGCATACCATCCTTAAAAGCTATTGATCCAGATTCAGAAGCTGCTGCAGAAAATGCTGTGCTGACTGCTAAGTAGAGCAAAAGGTAAACGTGATCATCCTTGCCATCTCCTCACTTATGTACACTTCACAATTGTGCTTTATTGCCCTGCCATTATTACTGTCACACATGTGTAGCCTATGGTTCAAGATGTTTACCTGTGAATCCTCACCAGTGTGTCAAGACTTTAGGGGGAATCTGAGGTATCATCTCTTTAATACATACTATAAAAGACTGAAGTAGACTGTTAGGTTAGGGTTTGGGTTAATAGAACATGTTGACGTACTTGCAAAGTTACTTATAGTCAATAGAAGCATCAAAATAAAGTGTTTGCAGATATTAATCAGACAGTCTACTAATACTCTAATGAGAGTTAGCTGACATGTAGTTGCAAAGTTACTTATAGTTAATAGAACTTTTTAGAAATAGACCATCGAAATAATGTTACCAAAATCTTTTGTATCATTATAAATGTCACTTTCGATTAGTTGAATGCATCCTTACTCATAAAAGTTTGATACATTTTTTTACCCCATTCTTTTGTAGTGTACACCATATTCTATTTATAATTTTACATTTAACTGATCATTGAATGTATATAATTTTAAATGACACTAACTTTTAATGCATAGTTCTGTAATCTTAATTTAAATATTTGTCCTTCCCTGTCCAGCATTAAACAGTCTGTGTAAATCCACAATTTAGAGTAATTAAAAACCAGATGCAGCTTCTGTTCTGCCTTTAGATATGGCGGAATATGAAGAATATGATCTTAAGCCTTAATTTGAGCTGTTCTACTCTAACTCGTACGGTAGGTGGAAGCAATGGACTGAATTACTAGTTTGACAAGTATTTCAGGATTTTACATTGACAGCATCTCAGAGGAGATCCACTAATGTCTCACTATAAGAATATAGTCAGACATGTTACACTGAATATAAGTGTAACATGAACATTTGAGGACTTTGTGTCGGATCGAAATGGTTTGGTCGTGGATAAAGGGTTAATGAAAAGTGTTTGCTTGCTGGAACAGACATCCGAATGGCAACCTCTTGTTCACGGAAGTAGGCATGTTATTGTTTTCACTTTTATCATATTTTCTATATTGTCCCTTCGACTAATCTCTTAACTCTCAGCTATCGTTACTTGTAGGTTAGCTAGTGGATGATTGTATACTGATTGTGTTGCCACGTTTACGAGCTCACTGAGCAGCAGCTTTTCCAAACTTTTAACTATTAGGACGAGAAATACCCGTATGTTATATGACAGTCAGGACAGCAGATGCTAAACACAAAGCTTATCTGCAAGCAGCAATGTGGCCATACACCATACAATAAATAGGCTACATTTGCATAAATCTGCTACATTTGATTGAACATAAAGTTACTGTGATTTTACTCTGCTTAAAACGTTTGACCCATATGAGGCGCTGTTGCCAATGACATGACTCAAAAATCATAGCTTCAGTTATTGATGTTATTGAAAACTATGTTTTCAGTGAAGTTTACATTGGTGGACAGGGAATATCAGTGACCAAAGAAAAATGTGTGGAATTTTTTACTTTTAAATGATTATAAATGCGGACATATAATGTTAAAAATAATCAAAACATATTTTTTACCAGATAGCCTCAGCACATGTTGCTAATGACCCAGACTAAGTTATGTGTTGATATGGTTAAAATACAGCATTGAATGTCAAAATTGAAAATGTTGGACAGGCAATTTTGGTGTGTTCACATTCCCTGCATCTCAATATGCCTACTGCCACTATACATCAAATACATACAATTAAAAAAACAGTAGCTGAAAAGTACCTACTACTTACAGTGAGATTTTGAAGTGTGCATTTGATGGACACTTACAATCCCATGAGGCCACGGGAGAGGAGTTATGAATGGCAGTGAAGCGACGCAACTGATCCCGAAATAGGTCACATGACAGTGACAAGAGTTGTGAATCAAGTTTCAAACCAAATGTAGTTGTTGCTACTATCCAGTATGCAAATTACCATACTTACAATATTCTATAAAAAGCGTTCATATTCTCAATAAACTCCTAAAGTTCAGACTTGCAGTTATAGTCATTCCGACATGATTTAAACAGACCACATGGCTGACAGTTGAAAATTTGGGATCATTCAGCCTTACTTTTACATGCGAACGGTATGATGCGAATTGTGTGGCATAAGCTTTTTAGGTGCAGTCACACTTACAAAATTTCGCATAACCTCCAGAATTCTGTTTTTTTTTATTTTTTTTTTATTTAGTATTTTTTCACGTCATTATATGGTTAAGAGCATAAGAAACAAATTTAAAAATAACATTTTTGAAAAATTATATTTTATTCATGTTATGTCCTCTGTAGTGGACACAAGGACTAAGTTGTTTAAAAAATAACATGGCATGAAATGACATGTATAGGCAAAAACAATGGGATTTTTTTTTTATCACAAATACATTTTTAAGCTTTATTGTTTTTAACCAAACTTTGTATAAAGATGATTCTGAACTACAAACCCGATTCCAAAAAAGTTGGCACACTGTTCAAATTGTGAATAAAAACAGAATGCAATGATGTGGAAGTTTCAAATTTCAATATTTTATTCAGAATACAACATAGATGACATATCAAATGTTTAAACTGAGAAAATGTATCATTTTAAGGGAAAAATATGTTGATTTTAAATTTCATGGCATCAACACATCTCAAAAAAGTTGGGACAAGGCCATGTTTACCACTGTGTGGCATCCCCTCTTCTTTTTATAACAGTCTGCAAACATCTGGGGACTGAGGAGACAAGTTGCTCAAGTTTAGGAACAGGAATGTTTTCCCATTCTTGTCTAATACAGGCTTCTAGTTGCTCAACTGTCTTAGGTCTTCTTTGTCGCATCTTCCTCTTTATGATGTGCCAAATGTTTTGATGTTGCAATTGATGCAGTATGTGGTCTGGCATTGTCATGTTGGAAAATGCAAGGTCTTCCCTGAAAGAGACGACGTCTGGATCAGAGCATATGTTGTTCTAGAACTTGGATATACCTTTCAGCATTGATGGTGCCTTTCCAGATGTGTAAGCTGCCCATGCCACACGTACTCATGCAACCCCATACCATCAGAGATGCAGGCTTCTGAACTGAGCGCTGATAACAACTTGGGTTGTCCTTGTCCTCTTTAGTCCGGATGACATGGCGTCCCAGTTTTCCAAAAAGAACTTCAAATTTTGATTCGTCTGACCACAGAACAGTTTTCCACTTTGCCACAGTCCATTTTAAATGAGCCTTGGCCCAGAGAAAACGTCTGCGCTTCTGGATCATGTTTAGATATGGCTTCTTTTTTGACCTATAGAGTTTTAGCCGGCAACGGCGAATGGCACGGTGGATGTCCTGTTTCTTAACAAAGTCATATTTAGATTTGAAACCCCATAACATATTCCTGAGATATTGATTTCTAACAAACAATTTGAAAATTAATCCGATTTAAATTATAATTACAAAATATTATCACATTTCCATAAGAGTGCTAATTTTCTTTTTCAGCCATATTTAAAGACCAAGAGGTTGTTGTTGTCATTGCGAAACCTCTAAAAATTTGGTATCTCTGCAAAGCCCTGAATGTGCTCTTTACAGGACATCCAGACTTAAAATTGTGACATGTATGATGTCAGAGAAAATCACTAAAATATAACGTCCACTACAGAGGACAGAAGTCTCTTCCTGGGTCCCAGGAGGATATAATATCTAGTCATTTCAATAGGAATCCTCATGATCAGGAGTATTGTGCAAGGAAAAGTTCCTTATGTGTTCCTTACGCTTGTGTTTAAGTGGGTATTGCAAGTTCGTTGCACTGACCAACAGAAAGCTGCAGTCTGCTAACCAGATTTGACCAGGCTGGAAGACCAGCCAACCAACTTTGGCTGGTTTTATCTCTTTTTTTATCAGAAGGGAAGTGTTTAAAAGTGTGTAAAATCTACTCAGATGGAAAGCAAGGGATAAATTTCATTCAGCATGAACCAACAAATCAGAGAAAAAAACAGATTTCTAGACTACATGGTTAGGATTAGACAACTTTGAGCTGTTGGTGCTGCACATTCGATCACAACCAAAGTGCAATGATTCTTTCACAACACACACCGCCAATAAGCTGTCACATACAGACCCCTGCGTCAATCATTAAACTCTTCAGATTAGGGGATCTTCAATAACACCCTCTTCACAACAAGTTTAAGACAACAATAAAGTAGAAAAGAATACAAAAATATCGACTACAAATGAAACGTCAGTGGCACGCTGTGCTCCTTGTTTTAGTTCAGTAGAGTTTTACATTACACACTGTTCCCTTGAAAGCAGTTGTTTGCCGGAGAACACTCCAAAGATCTCCGCCAGGTTGACCATTAACCCTGCCATTGATTACAGCTCTTTCCCCTGACCTCACCAGCTCTTCATGTTTCACAGATCCACACTCATGAGTTCGTAGCCCTCAGATGCCTGCTGTGTCGAGCTGAAGAAGACCCTTACGTTTCCTTCCTTAACGTTTTTAAATTGCGCCAACCATGGCGAAGAGTGGATATGGCTACTACCGAGCTACTATATTCCTTGCCATGTTTGTGGGCTACACGCTGTATTACTTCAACAGGAAGACGTTTTCCTTCGTGATGCCCTCTGTAATGCAGGAGATCACGCTGGATAAGGATGATCTGGGTGAGCATGTGCAACTAGTGGCTTGTACTTTGTCTTACCTCTCTGTCATGTGCCCACACATGTTTTATAACCTTTTACACATGCATTAATCAGAATTACAGTAAATGAGGATGATAAACAATGGACAGAAGGCACTAAGGCATTTTGTAAATGGCGTAATTCCCTGTATACAGTGCCTTTCCTGTCCTGAAAACTCCCAAAATGATTATAATTCAGATTTAGCTGAATATCAACAGGTACACACATATTTGAAGTTATAGTACACTACCAGTCATTGATAATGTATTTCCTAATAGAGAAAACATGTTTGAGACAGTCATCTTTTTTGACCAAATTAAAACTCAAGCTTTAAAAGATATATAAAATTACATTATTATGTAGATGTTATGGATTGTGCTTTTTTTTTTTTGAATATGTTAAATAGTACACCTCACCATTTTTTGAAAGAAATTCACACTTTTATTTAGCATGCATGCATTAAATTGATCAAAAGTGACCGTAAATACTTTGAAATAAATGCTGTTCTTCTGAAGTTTTCACAAAAGTATTAAGCAGCACAACTGTTGATAATAATAAAACAATATTGATAATAATAAGAAATGTTTCTTGAGCAGCAAATCAGCATATTAGAATGATTTCTGAAGGATCATGTGACACTGAAGACTGGAGTAATGATGCTGAAAATTCAGCTTTACTCACGGGAATAAATTACATTTAAAAATATTTTACAATAGAAAACAGTTATTTTAAATTATAACATTATTACTGTTTTTACTATATAAATGCATGCTGAGCATAGGAGACTTCTTTCAAAAACATGTAAAAAAAATTACCAAACCCAATCTTTTGAATGGTGTGTGTGTTTTCCACATGTCCTCAATATTGCTTTCCACCCTGTTAGTTGGTGTTTTATCACCATATCTTGTTTATTCTCACTTATACACATTCCACCCTGTTAGGCAACATTACCTAACTTTTGAAATTTCATCAAAGAAATTATATCAGATAAATATCACTAGCTACATTCCACCCTGTTTGAAGCTGTTTTATGTCTAGAATACACAACTGAAATGCATGTTTAGTTTCTTTTTTATCTTTACTTTAAATGTCAGTCATAATTATATAAACATGGAATATAATAAACCAAAATTAAAATAGAAACACAAAATTTGGCCTTTTTTCCACCCTGTTATGCCGTATTCCATTATTAATTATTTAAAATTGAGCTGTGTTTAAACCAATATTTAACATGTCAGGAGATCGACGACGTATAATAATATTAAAATGAGATTTCCCCCTGGTTCTACTTTATCAGCACAGTTAATGAATTGCTCTTATCACTGAAGTCTTTAATCCCAATGTAGAGTGATAACGCCTAAAGTATTGCTCTTTTGTCCTCTCTTTGCAAACCCATATGTTTTTGAGGGATTCTGAATGGGAATCACTTTCTGCTGCAGTCTAATCAATGTTTTTATTTCATCTTTATGCACTGCAGGTCTTATCACTAGCAGTCAATCGCTGGCCTACGCCATAAGCAAGTTCATAAGCGGTGTGCTGTCCGATCAGATGAGCGCACGATGGCTTTTCTCTATTGGGCTGTTTATGGTTGGCGGCATCAACGTGGTTTTCTCTCAGTCCTCCTCGGTGGTGGTGTTTTCAGGCCTGTGGTTTCTGAATGGACTGGGTCAGGGTCTAGGATGGCCACCATGTGCAAAAGTACTACGCAAGGTATGGGTCCGTTTCTGTATTCTATGGACTTGCATTGTACATAGAAATATATATACATGTTCTTTATTGGCATCGATGGTTCCATGAAGATCCTTTAACATCTATAGAACCTTTGAATTGCACAAAAGGTTCTTTATAGAGGAAAAATGTTCTTCAGATTATTAAATGTTCTTCATACTAAGGAAAAAAATGGTTCTTTTAACTGTTCACTGAAAGGTACTTTGGGAGCCAAAAATGGTTCAAAAGTTGAAAGAAGTCTCATATACTCACCAAGGCTGCATTTATTTGATCAAAAATACAGTAAAAACAGTAATATTATCAAATATCAAATATAATTTAAATGATTTATGTGATGCAAAGCTGTATTTTCAGCATCATTACTCCAGTCTTCAGTGTCACATTATCCTTCAGAAATCATTCTAATATGTGACCCTGGACCACAAAACCACTCATAAGTCACACGGGTATATTTGTAGCAATAGCCAACAGCACATTGTATGGATCAATTTTTCTTTAATGCCAAAACTCATTAGTAAAGATCGCGTACCATGAACATATTTTGTAAATTTGCTACTGTAAATATATCAAAATTGTATTTTTGTGTGTGGATATGCATTGCTAAGGACTTCATTTGGACAACTTTAAAGGCGATTTCTCAATATTTAGATTTTTTTTTGCACCCTCAGATTCCAGATTTTCAAATAGTGGTATTTTGGACAAATATTGTCCTAACAAACCATACATCAATGAAAAGATTATTTATTCAGCTTCCACATGATGTATATATCTCAATTTTAAAAAATTGACCCGACTGTGTTGTGGTCTATAGGGTTACATTTATGATTATTATAAATGTTGAAAACTGTTGTGCTGCTTCATTTTTGTTTTGTTTTCGGGATTCTTTGGTGAAAGATCAGTTCAAAAGAACAGCATTTATTTGAAATAGACGTAAAATTTTACAAAAACTGTTCATTGGTAGCTCAGGTCCACTAAATAATATTAACAGATAAACTTTTGATTTTATTAATGCGTTAGTAAATGTTGAGATTAACATTAACTAAGATTGATTAATGCTTTAGAAGTATTTACTATTGTTAGTTCATGTTAACTAATGTTAACAAATGGAAACTTATTGTACAACAGAAAGCTTTTGTAATATTATAAATGTCACTTATTGTCACTTTTGATCAATTTAATGCATCCTTGCTAAAAAAAAAAAGTATTTTTTTTTTTTTAAACTGCAGTGTACTTTATATAATATCTATATATTTCAGATTCAGCACTACATGTGAAATGAATTGATTTATTTGTTTCAATAGTGGTTTGAGCCATCTCAGTTTGGGACCTGGTGGGCAGTGCTATCCTGCAGTATGAATTTGGCTGGGGGTCTGGGGCCTATAATTGCCACACTGATGGCCCAAAGCTACAGCTGGAGGTCCACGCTGTCCATCTCCGGCCTGACCTGTGTGGTCATGTCTATCTTCTGTCTGCTAATTATCCGAAATGAGCCCAGTGATGTTGGCCTGCCAAATATTGAAGTTGGTGCAAAGAAAGGGAAAGGAGGTACGAAGACTTCAAAATCCACATGCATATGCATTTTATATCAGGAATTAAAATTAGTTGGGAATGCTGTTGTCTTGATTTCCTTACTCGGTTAGTTGTGTTTGCTATGACTGGTTTTACTTATATAGGTCATTTCTGTTCTATGACATTGTGTATGTCTGCATTAGATAAAAGGTTTCACTCGATAGTTCTTTGAAGTATGAACTATTGGACCAAAACAGAGTACAAAGGGGTGTGTTTTACTGTGTCTGTGTGTTAATTCATGTTTTTTTTTTCTGGCGAAGGTCACTCGTTTTGAACTAATAGACTTTTCTGTCTGTCCTCCAATAACAGTTGTACATTTGATCCATCTGGTCTCTACCTTTGATTTCAGGCTCCAGCAAAAATGAAAGCACCTTCAAAGAGTTCATCTTATCTCCCTATCTGTGGGTGTTATCGTTTGGCTACCTGGTGGTGTTTGGGGTGAAGACTGCTTACACTGACTGGGGGCAACTTTTCCTCATCCAGGACAAGGGCCAGTCAGCACTAATGGGTACTGTGTGTGGTCCAAAGTATTTGGTTTTTAGGCTTCAGTGTAGGCTATCGATGTGATCTAATGAGGGTTTAAAAGGTATGGAAGCTTGTTTCCTCAATGCAATAAAAATGAATAATAAAGGTAATTGTTTATTTTTATCACACAATTCTGACTTTTTCTCTTAATTCTGAGTTTATGTCTCACACTTGCAAAACTGCGAGATGTAAACCCAGAAAAAGTCAGAATTGTGAGATGTAAACTCAAACTTATGAGGAAAAAGTCAGGATTGCAAGATGTAAACTCAGACTTATGAGGGAAAAGCAATGTACCATTGCTGTAAACTCAAACTTATGAGGGAAAAGTCAGAAATATGCTCAATAATAAACTCAAACTTTGAGGAAAAAAGTCAGAATTGTGAGATGTAAACTCAAACTTATGAGGAAAAAGTCAGGATTGCAAGATGTAAACTCAGACTTATGAGGGAAAAGTCAGAATTATAAGATGTAAACAAACTTATGAGGAAAAAAGTCAGAATTGCAAGATGTAAACTCAGACTTATGAGGGAAAAAGTCAGAATTATGAGATGTAAAATCAGACTTATGAGGGAAAAAGTCAGAATTATGAGATGTAAAATCAGACTTATGAGGGAAAAAGTCAGAATTATGAGATGTAAACTCAGACTTATGAGGGAAAAAGTCAGAATTATGAGATGTAAAATCAGACTTATGAGGGAAAAAGTCAGAATTATGAGATGTAAACTCAGACTTATGAGGGAAAAAGTCAGAATTATGAGATGTAAAATCAGACTTATGAGGGAAAAAGTCAGAATTATGAGATGTAAAATCAGACTTATGAGGGAAAAAGTCAGAATTATGAGATGTAAACTCAGACTTATGAGGGAAAAAGTCAGAATTATGAGATGTAAAATCAGACTTATGAGGGAAAAAGTCAGAATTATGAGATGTAAAATCAGACTTATGAGGGAAAAAGTCAGAATTGCAAGATGTAAACTCAGACTTATGAGGGAAAAAGTCAGAATTATGAGATGTAAAATCAGACTTATGAGGGAAAAAGTCAGAATTATGAGATGTAATATCAGACTTATGAGGGAAAAAGTCAGAATTATGAGATGTAAAATCAGACTTATGAGGAAAAAAGTCAGAATTGCAAGATGTAAACTCAAACTTATGAGGAAAAAAGTCAGAATTATGAGATGTAAACTCAGACTTATGAGGAAAAAAGTCAGAATTATGAGATGTAAACTCAGACTTATGAGGGAAAAAGTCAGAATTGCAAGATGTAAAATCAGACTTATGAGGAAAAAAGTCAGAATTGCGAGATGTAAACTCAGACTTATGAGGGAAAAAGTCAGAATTGCAAGATGTAAAATCAGACTTATGAGGAAAAAAGTCAGCAATGCAAGATGTAAACTCAGACTTATGAGGAAAAAAGTTAGAATTGCAAGATGTAAAATCAGACTTATGAGGAAAAAAGTCAGAATTATGAGATGTAAACTCAGACTTATGAGGAAAAATGTCAGAATTGCAAGATGTAAACTCAGACTTATGAGGGAAAAAGTCAGAATTATGAGATGTAAACTCCGATTTATGAGGGAAAAGTCAGAATTGAAAAATTTGCAATTACTTTTTTATGTTTTAATTCTGTTGCAGAAACCAGCTTCCATAGAAAGGGGCAGCTTTTTTGTATTATGAAGATGTTTTCAGTTCTGCGTATTGCTGCTGATTTTCACAGGCAGTTCCTTCATGAGTGCCCTGGAGATGGGAGGACTGCTGGGTAGTTTAGCTGCAGGATTCCTGTCAGACAGGGCCGTGGCAAAGGTGAGTTTATACTACCAAAATCTATTTATATGAAATCCAAATACCATGCATGACAAACCATGAGCCATAAAGTACAACCACAATTAATTTTTCAGAATTTTTTGATGAATAGAAAGTTCAAAACAACAGCACTATTGTCACTATTTACTGTCACTATTGATCAATTTAATGTGTCCTTGATTAATAAAAGAAGTATTACTCTCTTACTGACCTCAAACATTTGAACAGCAGCGTATCTAAAGTGGTGGATATTTTTTTTCTTGTATTTGAAGCATGGATTGCGTCTGTATGGAAACCCTCGCCATGGGCTCTTGCTCTCCATGATGGCTGGTATGTGCGTCTCCATGTACCTCTTCCGCACTACTGTCACAGCACACAGCTCAAACGTAAGTTCAGTGTCTTCACACATTGTTTAATATGACAAAACTGTCTTTATGGGGTCTGTAATGTATTGGTTTCATTATAATTTTACACACAGGTCTGGATTCTTTTGTTGGGTGCTGCTTTTGGCTTTTCCTCCTATGGACCAATAGCCTTGTTTGGAGTTCTTGCGAATGAAAGCGCTCCATCGAACTACTGTGGAACCTCTCATGCCATTGTTGCCCTAATGGCAAACGGTAACCATCTTCTCAATTTATTTCATAGTTGTTTTTAGACAAGTTTGTTCTCTTACCATTAGAAAAAATTTGTTGCCCATTTCAAAGAATACTAATGTGTTTTTGTGCTTGTTTTCCGGCAGTTGGCGGATTCCTGTCAGGGTTGCCATTTGGCACCATTGCTAAACACTATGGCTGGAACACAGCATTCTGGGTAGCAGAGATAACTTGTACTGTCACCACAGTTGGATACTTCTTGCTCCGAAATATACGCACCAAGATGGGAAGCGTACCCAAGAAGGCTGACTAAACAGAGTATTTAAATGTCTTTTAACTAGTATTTAAAGTACGGTATAAAGGGCACAATGCAAAACTTTTGTGTTTATGAAATATGGATGAATTCACTGTGGATATCTACAGTATTCCCAAGATATCACATTATATTTTTAACCAGTGGAAAAAAATATGATACCATGTCTCAGAAGCACATCATGTTATTTATTCTATTCATTTTAAAAACAGATGACAGTATTTTACATTGTTCTGTTTACTCAACACTTACATTGCAGAACGTATCAATTAATTGTTTATTAAGGCATGTTTAAGCCATTTCTTCAGTGGTTTTAAAATACTGCCATTAAATCAGAAATTTAATTCTTGAACTTTTCATCCGTTTCAGAGCTTTAACTGGTCCTACCTCTGTATCTGTATATTACAAAATCATTAATTTGTATGATGATAAAAAACGTGACCTAACTGTTAGTTATCTCACGTGAATGTTTAATAGCACAATGAAATGAGTTTATATAAATAAAACTTTTAAGATTTACAGATTCCTGATATCAATGATTGACCTTTTAAACTTAAGCAACTATTGGACTGAAATGGAGCCAAGATACAGTAGATTTTTCATATTTGTTAACAGAAGGCAAATTACATGTAAATTTCATTTCATTTGGATAGACGGCAATAAAAATCTCAACAAAATGCACTGAGCATGTTAAGCTCCTCCATCTTGTTTAGATGTTCTGCACAAGGTCACACATTACAAACTTAACTGTCCATGTACAGTACATTATTTACAAAGGTTATGTCTCATTTTGGGGCTTAATTTCAAAAAGAAACATAAAAGAGCCAGTTATAGTGGTCTTAAACTGACTTTCAAGCTTGAAGAAAAAGTCTGAAAAGGATGGAAATGCCAGCAACCCAAACATTTCTCTGGACAAGTCTGACTGCAGAACTTCTGGAGATCGTGTCAGGTGGACGAACACACTCAAAGCAAGTCCCGTTCAGGATCCGGGTCCAAATGTCCCAGCTTTCTCTGCTACTTCCAGAGCATTCTTTAGGTTTTGGTCAAAAAGCTCACATCTGAAAGAAATCATGCATTTTTTTGTTTGTTTGTTTTGCATTTCCACAACCTTGTTGGTGGATACTAGCATCAAATTGAACTGCAGGCAAAGCTCATAAAATACATGTTTGTAATAGTAAAAAAAAAAACACACCTGATAGGCATCTCTAAAGAGTAGAAAGGATTCTTCAGTGCAAAGTCTGAGTAGATTTCATAAATCTTTCTTAGGAGGGCATCGATACCAGTCTGCCGAGGGTCTGCCAATACAATGAACTTTATACCTGCAAAAATAAAAAAAGTTCTGTCGGAATCACTGGTTTTGTTTGACACCAAATTAACACCTCATTCTATGACCTAAAGGGGACCTATTATGCAAAATTCACTTTGGACATAAATGTGTGTTGGCAGTCTGTATACCACCCTATAATGATAAAAATCCACCCACTCCTTTTACTTTTAATCCCCATAAATCATACGCAGTATCTCAAAACAAGCCGTTTCCAGATCCCTGGCAGTGTGACGTCATATTCGCCACAGGCCCCGCCCATAAATGTTGACAGACACTGCCGTTAACATAGAACTGCCCTGAGCAAGTTCCAAGCCAGTTGTACACAGTCCGCCATTTCTGCACTGACGAGAATGCCTCCAAAGTGTTTTAATTGTTCTGAAGCTGGATGGATTAATCCACATAGCTCTCTCCATTTACTCCCTAAATCTGAGCCGCTGAAGACGAGGTGGATTAACTTGGTTTTCCAAGAAAATGCTCCCTCTATTCTACCAAAATTCGTTTTTGTCTGTGCAAATCATTTCACACCAGACTGATTTGTGAACGAATGTCAATACAAAGGGACAATACAAAACAGAGGTTGTGCTAAAAATGTGTTACTAACAGATGGATCAGTAAACTGTTCGTGATCCAGCTTACAGCCTCCAGAGTGATACTGGATACGGCAGTAATGAAGGTGAGAGCACTTTATTACAGTTCATCGGAGTTGATTTATGGATATAAAACTTACCAGTTTATTAAACACCACCCAAAAAGGCATAAGTCTTTATATATTTGCTTACTGTTAGTTGTAATGATTGTTTCTGTGTAATTCACTGTGTATGTTGATGATAATGCAAGGGCGAGAGAGAGAGTTTATGGATAATATTTTAATGCACACATGAACTGTGTTTTATTAAACTCTTACAGTGATTTTCTGAAGTGAAAACGGACATCTTTTGTGTGAAGTACAATAAACAAAACTCATCTGTAAAGTTTTGGCCATCATTTGGATGGTACAACAAGCTTGTACTAACATAGTGGATAAAAACAAGAAGACAATATATGTTATAACCGTAATTAAACTAAACTATACCTGTTCTATCTCCATGCAGCATATATTCGCAGTTTCTGACATTATAGTGCGTCCTGACTGAATCCTGACATTGAAGAATCAGCTCTTGAAGCTCCGCCCTCTAAGGCCAAGCGCAGCAGCTCATTTGCATTTAAAGGGCACACACTGAAATGGCACGTCTTTGCTCAACCACTAAAAGTGGCAATTTTAACATGCTATAAAAGATTATCTGTGGGTATTTTGAGCTAAAACTTCACATACACACTCTGGGGACATCAGAGATTTATTTTACATCTTGTAAAATGGGGCATAATAGGTCCCCTTTAAAGGTGCAGTACACGATTTCTGAGAAACGTTATTGAAAGTGGATTGGACAGAGCGGCACAACCATAGGCACAACGCACTTGTAGCCAATCAACAGTAGGGGGCGTGTCCACTCATGATGGGGGAGGAGAGAGAGAGTGAGCAAGACGGAGATTTGAAGAAAGACTGAAGAAAGAGAGATGGCTGAGAGACATTGCAAAAGAGAAAAGATCAGATGAAGGGTTATGATCAGGCAAGAGCTTTAGAAAAGCTTTCCAGCACTGGAGAGACTGAAGAGGAAAGGCCTGAAAACGGATGCTGAGGTTGCATTGTTTCTGCTCCATACATGAGTAACATTGGTTTTGCCGTTTCAAAGAGCGAAGATATGCTGTTTTTGTAATGTTAGCTGTAGTAATAGGACAGTTTTGAATGTCATTGTTTATCTGGAGCTGCTAACAACCAACTCTTGCTTGTATATGTAATGTGTGTTCATTTCTTGTCCTTCCTTGTTCATCATTATTTTTGCTTCGCTTCAGTTATGTTAAAAAGACATCAACTTTGCGTGAATTTGGGGGCAGAGCAATGAAGGGATGTGTGTTTGTTTGGGTTGATTTTAAATATCAACAGAAATCTCTCAGAAATTGCCAACTGCACCTTTCATATCATTTTGTCATTTCAACAAGAGAACAGACCTGTGAGTGTTTGAAAGCAGTGCAGTTTAAACATATCGGTCTCCAGCATTTCAATACCAGAGCTGCCAACTTCAGGTGATAACTGTGATCCAATGGCAAAGAGCCTGAGAAAAGACAGGAAAAGACACGTCTAATAAAAACAAGTCAGTTTTAAAATATATAACAGCATTCTGATGAAGGGTTTATTATGATTGTTATGCTTCTGATGATGATTTATCCTATACCTGTTGGACGTTCAAACATTTAAAGTCAGTTTAAAAATTATAACGTTACAATAGATTTCTATTTTAAATAAATGCTTTATAACTTTATAATCATCAAAGAATCCTGAAAAAAATGTATTACGGTTTCCACAAAAATATTAAAGGTATAATATGCAATAATTTTGGCTGCTAGAGGCCTATTCAAAACAAAGGCGTAGCTTGATGACGCCAAGTTTGAGAGAGGAACCTTGGGACATGTGGTCTCCACCTTAACGGACGGTGGAAAGGAATTGGGATAGGACTTGGGAAGAAATCATGTTCATGGATGTGATTATTTTATTGTGATTATCCACTTTTCCAGCCATGAGTATGAGGTAACGCAGCTCTGTTTATCATATTAGAGACATTTGAGTGTGTTGAAAATTATGTTGTAACGTTACTCTGTGTGTTCACTCGGCGGCTGCTGTGAGACACTGTTACACACTGCAGTAAGATTTTACAATATCATATTAATAAATGCTGGATGGCTTGTGTTGATAAATGGCATGCAATTCATTTTAAAACATATTGTATGATGGAGAAAATGCTATATTACTGTTGCTAAAAATAAAGCTGCATCTGATTATGCTATGTTAGCTACTTGACAAAATACTGTTTTTCTCTGAGGCATGGTAAAGCATGGTACTCGCAAAAAAAATCAAGAACATTAGATTTAAACAATATGACAACATGTTGAGCTATATAACAATAATTAGTATTCTGTCTATAAATGTATCAAAACAGTTGTTCCCTTGTCTATTAAAACATGTAAATATTAAAGCGTCTTTGGTGTTTCCATGGTTTCTACAAAATAAAACCGGAAACCGAGGGTAACGCGGGTGACACAATTGACAGGCGACTCCTCACACGTCCCGAAGCCTTGGATGAAATTGCAATTTTCTCACGATTTACAAATAGTTGGAAACATTTGGGATATTGTAAGTACTCAAGTGAACAAAATATAGAACACTGGCCTAGTGGTTTTTGGATATTTAACTGCAAAAATATTACATATTGCACCTTTAAGCAGCACATCTGTTTTCAACATTGATAATAATAATAATAATAAATATTTAATGAGCATATCATTGATTAACTTTGATATTTAAGGCTTGTTTAATGATATGGACCAGTTGCGTTGGTCTGTGGATGATGAAATCAAGTCATACAGGTTTGAAACAATTACAATAAAGTGGTGAAACATTTAAGGAAATCCACTTACGAGTGAAACATTGAAGCCAGCATGAGTTTCTCATTGGATGAGAGTCTCTGTCGGCCGAATCTGATGGACACTGGATAGTTGGCAGGATCTTTTAGATATTCAACTATCTCCTTCCCTTCAGCCGTATACTTACCGTTCACATCCACTCCGTTAATGGAGAGAAGCGCGTGACCGACTGCACAAAAGAAAACAATTCATATGATTCATAAGAACAGATGTTGAAATGCAGTGAATGGCCCTATAAATGTGTATTCATTCATACATGGGGTGGTTTGCAGACACATAAACACGCACCTCTGATCCCGTCCCGCTGTCCGAATGACACAACTACCTTCTCATCGTGAATCTTTAAAACTAAATCAAGAGGAAAGCTGAACGTTTTTTCGACTTCAGCTCGAGGTACATAATTATCGTACTGATAGATGAGTCCACCAGCCTTATTGACAACATACACACTGAAGATCGCCATTTTCTTCCTGTCAACGGGGCAGTCACGTGACTTTATGGCGTGGGTAAAAAAAAATTAAAAATAATAAACACGTAAACCACAAATTATATTTAAACTACAACAATAGTGTTATCATGCAGTATTTTTTGTAAAGGGTTGAATTAATGTTTGTTTTTGGAAAAATACATTTCCCATAAAGCCATGTCCGCCGAGCACACTGATTGGCTAAGGCTTGTATTTTATTTCCAGCATCTTTCCTGTAATAATTATCTCATTTTAAAGTAAGTAATTCATACTCGATTCCTATTACGCTGTAAATTATTATCCAGATCAGAGTGAGAGGAACACGGCGTCACATGGTATCTGTTACTTTCCTCAGCGCTATCAGGATGGACTAATCACAACAGTTGTTTCTGGTGACATAATAAAGATTTTTTTTTTAATCATTTTTGCCCATTTCAGTTTTTAATTCAGTTACCAATATTTAATTTATTATTTTAACGTTTTTATGTACAAATGTTGGAGACACGTAACAAAATCTGCAAGTGGTTTAAAAGGAGTTTCGTGTTTCTGAGCTCTCACGCGCCCTCTGGAGACACATGCATCAATGTAAACTTTTGTGGGAAAGGGTGAACTGTCAGAACATAACTATCTAAATGAAATATGCAAATAATCAAAGTTATGAGTAGTTATATAACGCCTTATAGTACTTCCTTGCATCAGTGTAAGCTTCAGTAGCCTATGTTTTGAATGGCCTTGTTTATGAAGCAAAAGACTCGAAGCTCCAGGCAAGACAAGTCAATGATTTTTCAGACAGGCCTGTTGAAAATACAAACCCAAAACCTGTGAAAATCCCATTTTACACAAGTTTGCTTAGGAAATAATAATACTTAAGTAACTGAACTTTTAACAAAATTATTAGAATGCATATCAGACTATACAGTGGTGTGAAAAAGTGCTGATTTTTAAAAAAAATTTTTGCGTGTTTGTCACACTTTAATGTTTCAGATCATTTTTAAATGAAATGAAAACAAAATCCAAACCCACATTGCTCTGTGTGAAAAAGTGCTTGCCCCCTAAAATAACTGGTTTTCGAGCATGAACCGCCTTTTTAAGGTCATGCCACAGCATCTCAATAGGATTGAGGTCAGGACTTTGACTAGGCCACTCCAAAGTCTTAATTTTGTTTTTCTTCAGCCATTCAGAGGTGGACTTGCTGGTGTGTTTTGGATCACTGTCCTGCTGCACTTTTTCACACCACTGTATCTAATGTCAATAATGACCCAGAGTGAATTCAGGTTGATTTGGGACACTTTTTGCCATTGAGATGACTGCGAAAAAGTGTCCCAATCAACCTGAATTCATCCTATTTTTTAGAAGTATATAATTTGGTTTAAGAACTAATTATGTTACAATTTGCACATTTTATGCACAGTGAAGATTGTAAAATGAGGATATAAGCTATTGTCTAATTGGAAATATACATTATTTTCACATTTTAAAATGTCAGGGCTGTGCTTTTGGTATACTTTAAAGTTTCAACTCCAAAAAGGGTTTAGATTTAGCTTTAGATTTTCAGGTATGGAATTATGTGGATATTCATTTTTTTTCTGTGTTAAATTTTCATTTGCTCTTTGCTAATTTTCTACTTGTTTACACATTTACGAGAAACAGATATTTCCTTTCTATAGAGTATTTCCAACAGGTCTTTATTATACATTCTGTTTACTACAGACAGCTTTGAATGGTGAATAAAAGTGAGATGAAACCCGTCATTGTCTTTGCTGGCTGAGGGAAGTCAGAGTTCAGATATTGATGGATGTGGTCAGCTGTTTGCCTTATCATTGCTCACTTCTGCCTCCGCCCTTAATGCAGAAAGAGCCACAGGATGTGCACAATCAATCAAACATAAGCTTTGACAGTGCAGTTTCTCATGCTGTCCGTCAGCGTCCTTTTAAGATGCTTTTATTTGATCAATTTCAGATGCTTAATACTTTTATTCAGCATATTAATGCTAATACTTTTATATTCAGCATAGATTCATTAAATTGATCAAAATTGACTATAATTTATAATGTAACAAAAGTTTCCTATTTCAAATAAATGCTGTTGTTTTGAATGTTATATTCATCATCTTGAAAAAAAGTATCATATTCACAAAATATTGGGTTTACACAAAAATATGAAGCAGCACAAATGTTTTCAACTCTGATAATAATAAGAAATGTTTTTTTTAGTACAAAATTAGCATATTATAATGATTTCTAAGATCAGACTTCAACGTTTGTGTATTGTTTTACTATTCACTATGTGAAAATCATAAGTTTGTTTATAAGTCTGCTTATAAAAATATTAGTACACACTCGTCAATGCCATTAAAAATGAATGTACATATACAGTACTTTGCAAAAGTCTAAGGCACGTCAGTATTTTCACCCCCCCCCCCCCAAAAAAAAAAAATTTATTTATATTTTTTGCTGTAGTGTGTCAATAGGAAATATCTGTTCACATTTCCATACATTCATTTTGCCATTAATTGTAATAAATCCAGTGAGATTTTTGTTAATACACAATAAGACTGATAACAGCCGGTGCTCCATATGGAAATCAGAGCTCACCATCATTGAATCCATCTGTGATTACATGAAGAAACATATGAAACTGAGACAAACCAAATCCAGAAGAACTGTGGCCGTGTCGCCAAGAGATTTTAAGAAACCTGCCTCCAAAGCTACCTGAAAAATGATGTGTACCTGGACAAGAGCTGTTGAGGGTGGTCGCACAAAATATTGTTTTGATATAGTTAATATAAGTTAATTGATAAATAAAATCTATTTATAACAGTATTTTTTAAAAACATCCTCACTTTACAGTATTTTTACACAAGTGCCTAAAACTCTTCACAGTACTGTATCTTTGAAGGCAGATTTCTTCAAACATCTTAGAGACACGGCCACAGTTCTCCTGGATTTAGTTTGTCTCAGTTTCATCTGTTTCTTCATGTAATCACAGACGGATTCGATGATGGTGAGATCAGATCACTGTGTGGAGCACCGGCTGTTGTCAGACTCCTCGTGTATTCAAAAATCTCACTGGATTATTACAATTAATGGCAAAATGGATGTTTGGAAATGTGAACGGATATTTCCTATTGACGCACTACAGCAAAAGATATAAATAACTGGCTTAAAACCTTTTTTGGGGGGTGAAAATACTGACGTGCCTAAGACTTTTGCACAGTACAGTATATATATATATTTATACAAATATAACCAACCAAGGAAATTGTGTAACAGGGACATAGATGAGGACGTTGCCTCCTCATTTTAAAACACCACAACACACCACTGATATATATATATATATATATATATATATATATATATATATATATATATATATATATATACATACACACACACACACACACATAGAGTCACACCAAAAAAAAAAAAAAAACTATTCAAATTTTTTTATACTTTTACTACTGAGTGCAGGGTACTATAGTTCATTTATGTAAGTGAGGATAGCAAAATAAAGTAAACTGCAACATATTATACCCAAAAATTCTTCATACAGTGGACTACCAGTAAAATTGATAAAACATGCAGCTTTTTACAGTCTATGGGAATAGCAGAAATATAGCAGTTACCCTGGTGACTCCTGTAGGCCTATGCAGCTGTGCTTTTTAGAAATGTGACGAGTATGATATAAACATCTGTCATCAAATTTAAGACCTCTTCAAATGATAATTAAGACTTTTCTTATTCAATTTAATATATTTAATACTTTGTACGGCCTCAATTTTAATACAACTAAATTTAATTTAAAGATCTGCGGAGTTTTCATTACACTATATGTGTAATAATAACTATTTTCTCTTAAACTACGCAAACTATGTAAGATATACAACACAAAGCTCAGCGCATAACACGCCTGAAGCCGCTGTTTCTGGCAGAGAGACACAACTATTAATACTCCTCCGACCTGTTTTAGTGTGTAGGCTATGCAAGACTCGCTGTCCAACAGACAAGCAGATTCTCAATGAGCGAAGCCGCTAACTTTAGTTTCCTATCCGGAGCTCGTGCTTAGAAAGTGACTCACATCATAAAAGTCAAACAAGTGCAGAAAATGCTCTGTAATTCTCTCTTGACAGTCATTTTTTCCGCCCTACCCCTCCTCCCGTCCCTCCCTGAGAATCAACACAACCAGCTACTGGTGTTTATGAGTCTCGCTAATGAATCCACTCTCAAGTGATCATTAAAGCCTCACATTTGCGTAACGCGAGGTGTAGAGACCTCTGAACGATATGTGAGATCCTGAGAGGAAGTTTGGTTGGTGTCCGCGCTGAGGCTGATCCAGAATCAGATTTATGGAAGGCAGCTGTTGAGGGTTTGACAGACAGACGGATCGGAGGACTCCAGCTCTGCTGCGTAACACAAGCAGATTTGAGCCTGCAGAGGAGTGTCGATCACACCAACACAGCAAGGGTAAGACACACTTTAAGTTCAACTCTTATTTTTTTAGTGAAGATTGACTCCTGGCTTGATTTTTAAAGTATTAATCTCGCTTCTCATCACTAAAAATGTATGAATGACCTGTAAATGTGGAATTGTTAGAGATACAAATGAATGAAAGCTGTTTATAATCACAATATACGTTTGTTAATACATTGTTGGGTTAAATGGTATAATCTTTACTCATTAATGTTATCCATGTATCAAAACGGCCACACATGTTAAAAAATACAACTTTTCATGGGGTGCGCTTACTTTTGCACAGCACTGTATCTTTATCCCTTTTTCGTTTTGTCAAAATAACAACATCAGCCATTGAAATTAAGAAATAGTTGGACTTCTGATGTTGCAAACATAAATTCTCAGTCATAATGTTTGCGCTCTGATCATTATTTCAGACACTTTGGCTGTTTTTCCCCTTTAAAATGAGAGCACAGTCCTGGGACCTATTTTTAGAGGGCTGAGGCATTACGGCGCGCTGGAGTTATGCAGACTGCAAGATTAGACTGAGTGGGGAGAACTTCATACAGCTTGTTATGTTTGCCCATAGCCTCTCTCCACAAGCTCTTATCTGGTCTCCTCAGAGAACTGGTTTTCCCACCTCATAACTGTTTATCCTCCAGCAGAACTCCACAGAAACAAGCGCAATATCACGCCAGCTCAATCTTCCTGGCTTCTCTTGATATTTGATCAGGTCCGGCTTTGACACCACAAGGATCTCGGAATCTCTGTTAAAAACAAAGTCAGACTCCGGTGGCTTGGAAAGGCAGTGTTCTGCTGTAATTTCTTCTCTTGGCAGCTTAGATGAGGCTGGAAACAGTGAAAGAGCATCAGTAGGGTGGGTTAATGGAAAAAAGTCCCGAGGGAGACCGAGAGAGAAAGAGAGAGGCTGTCTGTGAGCAACTTGTGGAGTCAAGATGTTTACTTTCTTGTAGGACTTTACTGATCCTCTGCAGCCATTGATATCATATAAATGTTTAATTACTGGCTGGTAATTATGTTTTAAATGGGAGTAGAGTGGAATTGGATCACTCATGTCCAAACCCAAGGAATGTTTGGCTGAATTACCACGGGGAGACATGAAGGCTGTTTCAGTTTTTCCTTCATCTTACAGTAGCATGTTCACTCAAAGTAAATGCTGTGCTACTTACAGCACTCCTCGGACAAAATCTGATTCTCAAAGATCACTGTTTTGACAGATCAGCATATATAATGAGATTTACATTTTTAAACATGCACTACAACTGTTCAAAAGTTTAGGGTCAATAAGATTTTCCTTTTTTGAAAGAAATGAATACTTTTATTCAGCAGGGATGCTTGTTCATGGATCATGTGAAACTGATGACTGGAGTAATGAAATTGAAACTATTTTATTTAGAAGGCGGGACTTATTCTGCCATGCTGCGGATTGCACTTTTTCCCATTCATAAGTCATATGAGTACACCATCTTTGTTTATCAAGTCTTTGCTAGCATGCTCAAGCATACTGCATACTTAAAGGCCTCATTTACACATGGTATAAAGGGTTAGTTCACCCTAAAATTAAATTTCTGTCATTAATTTCTTACCCTCATTATTAGTCAGCGTTCTAACGTAAACACGGAAACGCAGCACTGCGCCAACTGTGTAACAGACTGACAGGGAAGAAGAAAATTGTTGAATAAAGTCATTATTTTTGTTTTGTTTTTGCACACAAAAAGTATTCTCGTCGCTTCGCAACATTAAGGTTGAACCACTGATTATTTTAAAGATATTTTTACTACTTTTCTGGACCTTGAATAACGGTAAATTTGTTGCTTTCAATGGAGGATAAAAAACCTCTCGGATTTCATCAAAAATATCTTAATTTGTGTTTCAAAGATGAATGAAGGTCTTATGGGTGTGGAACGACATGAGGGTGAGTAATTAATGACAGAAATTTCATTTTTGCATGAACTAACCTTTTAAGAATTAAAAAATTTGGTTCAAAACTGCCTCAATGCTTATTAATATTTGAAAAGCTTTCCCAAATCAAAGTCATATGGTGTGAACAAACATACAGAACAAAAATCAGGGTGTGTCAACGTTAATAAGTTTCTTAAAGTATCAGATAATTAGACTTTTAAATGAAATTAGACTTTTTAGTTCAGGTTGTAAAATTTAATGCGTACTTTCATGAATTGTAATTTTACATTTTGCATGAAATATTATTCAATATCATTCAATATCAAATATTATTAATCATTCTTGACTAATAATGAGTAGTTAACCACTAATCTTCATTGGCAGATGGTGCGTGAGCAGTACCTCACCACCACAGATGAATCTGGGGCCCTGTCTTCAGTCTCTGAGTACATCTACATGATCGGCATCTACGGCTGGCGGAAACGCTGCCTCTATCTGTTTGTTCTGCTTCTCTTGATCATCCTGGTGGTGAACTTTGCCCTTACAATCTGGATCCTGCGGGTTATGTGGTTCAATACAGTAAGATGAATTTACACAAAGCACTTTGGATCGCATATTTAATTAATTTTTAATAGAAATATGAATCCATATTTAGATTCTGAAAGCTGAGAAAGTTCTCTGTGTTATCAGGAAGGCATGGGATACCTGCAAGTCAATGCAGATGGGCTGAGACTGGAGGGAGAATCAGACTTCCTATTCCCTCTCTATGCCCAGGAAATCCACTCCAGAGAGGTAAGAGTAAACACATGGATGGATGGATGGACGGACGGACAAACGGACAGATTATAGACAGATAGATAGATAGATAGATAGATAGATAGATAGATAGATAGAGTGGGTATGGAAAGTATTCAGACCCCCTTAAATGTTTAACTTTTTGTTATATTACAGCCAATTGCTAAAATCATTTAAGTTCATTTTTTTTCCTCATTAAAAAGAAAAACTGAAATATCACATGGTCACATGGTATTCAGACCCTTTGCTGTGACACTCATATATTTAACTCAGGTGCTGTCCATTTCTTCTGATCATCCTTGAGATGGTTCTACACCTTCATTTGAGTCCAGCTGTGTTTGATTATACTGATTGGACTTGATTAGGAAAGCCACACACCTGTCTATATAAGACCTTACAGCTCACAGTGCATGTCAGAGCAAATGAGAATCATGAGGTCAAAGGAACTGCCTGAAGAGCTCAGAGACACAATTGTGGCAAGGCACAGATCTGGCCAAGGTTACAAAAACATTTCTGCTGCACTTAAGGTTCCTAAGAGCACAGTGGCCTCCATAATTCTCTGGTCTGATGAGACCAAGATAGAACTTTTTGGTCTCAATTCTAAGCGGTATGTGTGGAGAAAACCAGGCACTGCTCATCACCTGTCCAATACAGTCCCAACAGTGAAGCATGGTGGTGGCCGCATCATACTGTCGGGGTGTTTTTCAGCTGCTGGGACAGGACGACTGGTTGCAATTGAGGGAAAGATGAATGCGGCCAAGTACAGGGATATCCTGGACGAAAACCTTCTCCAGAGTGCTCAGGACCTCAGACTGAGCCGTAGGTTTACCTTCCAACAAGACAATGACCCTAAGCACACAGCTAAAATAACGAAGGAGTAGCTTCACAACAACTCTGTGACTGTTCTTGAACGGCCCAGCCAGAGCCCTGACTTAAACCCAATTGAGCATCTCTGGAGAGACCTAAAAATGGCTGTCCACCAACATTTACCATCCATCCTGACAGAACTGGAGAGGATCTGCAAGGAGGAATGGCAGAGGATCCCCAAATCCAGGTTTGAAAAACTTGTTGCATCTTTCCCAAAAAGACTCATGGCTGTATTAGATCAAAAGGGTGCTTCTACTAAATACTGAGCAAAGGGTCTGAATACTTGGGACCATGTGATATTTCAGTATTTCTTTTTTAATAAATCTGCAAAAATGTCAACAATTCTGTGTTTTTCTGTCAATATGGGGTGCTGTGTGAACATTAATGAGGAAAAAAATTAACTTAAATGATTTTAGCAAATGGCTGCAATATAACAAAAAGTGAAAAATACTTTCCGTACCCACTGTAGATGGACGGACGGATAGATCAATAGATAGACGGATGGACAGACAGACAGATAGATAGATGGATGGATGGATAGACAGATAGATTTAGTCAACTATTCTGCTCATTCTTCTCTTCATAACAGGATTCAGCTCTTCTGCTGCACTCCTCTGAAAATGTTACTCTCAACGCTCGCAATGCCAATGGTGACGTAACAGGAAGTTTGTCCGTAGGTATGAGACATGCGAAACATTTATTAGTTGATGATTTTACTGTTTAATGAAGTGGGTCACACAGAACATGCATGAGTTAAGAGCACAGCTGCAACATGAAACAGCATTCACAACCTATTTTACATTCATAATGTGACATATTTAGGAGAGAAACTGGATATTTAATGATAATAAATGTCTGTCTTTTGGTAAAAAGTGTGATGTCAGTCTACATTCTCTCCTCATCTGTTTCTGTTCTCAGGTCCCAGTCAGGCTGAGGGTTTTGGCCGACACTTCAACATCAGCTCAAACCATGATGAAAATTTATTTTATGCAGATGGAAATGGAGCCGTTGTGGGAAAAGGAAAGCTCCGTGTAACAGGTGAGCCTGAAAGAAGACCTGTATAATGTACAGAAAAAGATGATCTGCTATGTGTGAGTATTAATAGTATTGTTATAATGATAGGAAGTAAATTGTTTACAATGTTGCACTTTATTGTGTTACTTACTGCAAATATTTATTAATATGTATGAAGAGCACAGTTAGTATATTTGAACATATGAAACAGTCACTTTAACTCAGTGGTTAAAACTGAGATTTTGTAATCAACAGCTTTGGCCTCAACAACACATATCCAGAATTTCAACATTCACAATGGGTTTACACGCTACATTAAATATTAATACTTAAATCCAAACTAGCCTAAAGCTATTTCGATTTTTTGTTCTGCTTAGGTGAATTTCATGAAACCTGCCAAGAAGACCATTTTTTAGTTCATTTTTCACCCCAAAATAAAAAGAATGAATTATATTTTAAAGAATGAAGGCTGTTTCAGGACCTTTAGGTTATTTTCTATTATTGATTTTTTTTTTTTTTTTTTGCCAATTTAGCAAATTTCCTTGTCAAGTCTTATTACTGTAATGTGAAAAAAATATTTATTTAAATTGTTCATTGCTTATGCATGAATGTAGTATTCATTGCACTACCTTAAATATATGATGAATTTAACTGAAAAATAATTGTATTGGAAATAATGTCACAACGCAGAAAAGTAATGGTACAAAAATATATATATGTTTGGGCAGGTCCAGAGGGCGCTGTCTTTGAGCATTCTGTTAGGACTCCTCTGGTCAAAGCAGTACTCAACAAAGAGCTGAAGTAAGTATACACTAAAAAATTAATAGCATTATCTCTTCCCATACAGATTGCATATACACATTACTTTTTAAAATAAAGCCAACTAGCTTAAAAACTTTAAAATAATTGATTTTTATATGTTGCTCCAATTTTGTCTCTGCATATGCTGATATATTTGTTTTTTTCTTGAAAACATTCTTGCTTAAAAATGTCAGCCCATTAAAAGTAATTGTACTAAGTATAAATAACTTTTATAGAAGTTTCCAACAGGGCATTAATCAGCTGTGATATTTGATGACTAAGACCTGAGTCACACTGACAGAGGCATCTGGTTGTCAACAAAAGATGAATTCTTTTTCTTCTTCAAAAAGAATTTCCCAGATATAATGGCCACAGTCATGCAGTTTCCTTCCAATTTCCATGTATGAATCAAACTGTTGAATTTGAGAGTATTTTGTGGCCATCTTGTGTCTAAACGATGTATTGCACTGCTCAGTAACTATGCATTCCCCTATCATTTAAGACTGGAGTCTCCAACACGCTCTCTCAGCATGGATGCCCCAAAAGGCGTTCACGTCAAAGCCTTGGCTGGAAATGTTGACGTGACAGCACATTTTAACATTCTGCTACACTCGACTACAGGACTGGTAAGCACGCCTGTCTGTGATTTTCAAACTTCGATCTAGCATAGGCATAGGCTAACTGAGGTGAGGACTGTGAGGA